>NC_057798.1:636591611-636616852 GCF_018294505.1 Triticum aestivum
ATCGCTCCATCGGGTTCAGTTAACAGCCATCGATCGACCGCTCGGGTTCAGTAACGCGTAGCCTGCAGTGCAATCGCTCGGGTTCAGTTAGAGCCCAACGCCTCGCTCGGGTTCAGTTAGAGCCAACGCCTCGCACACACGCTTGTACGTGTACGAAAGAAACGCGCATCGCTCGGCCCCCGACCTCCCACCGTAACTGGCAACTCCCTGAAATTTTCCTCCCCCTCACTTCTACCACGGTTTTTTCCATCATCGACGGCCCAAAGAATGTCATGCAGCTGCGTCTCCGGCCCGCCCAGGACAAAAAGCCCATTTTCTGTCATGATTTTTTGTCATAGAAGTAGGAGCCCACCACATCTATGATGATACCGGGTTTTGTCACAATTATCGTCATAGAAGTGTCATATGTATGACAGGAAAAAAATTCGTTCGGCCCAAAATGTCACGGATGTGTCTTTTTCTTGTAGTGTAGGAAGAAGACAAACCCCAGACCAAAGGCGTCATATGGCCCAAAGGCTTCATACAGACGAAGGACATCAATGGTAACCCTAATGTCAATGTTTTGCAGGGAAACCATCATCAGACTCATGAATATGAGTGTCTTTCGTCTAACCGCTATGTTCACAAAACAAAGAATTTTTCTGCATATTCTTATGAGTATTATTCACCTCCTGCAAAACTATTTGCTAGGGCTCCAAAGCCAAAGTTCTCAGATGTTGCACTTAGCCTTATTGCTTCTAAGCCACCCCTGAAGATGTGGGTGCTTAAGAAGAATTAACTTCTCTTGCAGGGAAATGTCTCTAGCAGGAAATCAAAGACTTCTGACGCTAATGCTGGGGACCTAAAACATCTTGTGGGACGCAAGATAAAGTGCCAAAATGGTCTTACCATGTATTTTGTCCCAGGGGTTTTTGACGGGCATCCTATCTTACCTAACCAGAATCTTAACTTTAATAATATGCTTGTTCGTTATATGTTTCTGGTTCACAATACTCTTGGTGAAGCCTATACAGGTAATTGCACTGTAGGGTATGACTCCGAAAGCCACTGAATGGATAATGGACAGTGGATGCACTAACCACATGACTGGTGATCGAAGTATTCTCATGGATTCAACCCTACGTCCATCTACCCAAAGCCACATCACATTCGCTGACACTGGTAAAAGAAAGGTATGTTGCTATCTCAAAGGATCAACACAGGGAAAAAGTGATGCTTGTTGAATGCCTTGGATACAACTTAACGTCTGTCTCAATGCTTTGTGATCTGAACATGATTGTGATTTTTGGAAAGTATCATTGTCTTGTGCTGATGGAAACTGACAAACTTTAGTCTTCAAAGGCTATCGAAGAGGTGATCTGTATATGGTAGATTTCTCCGCAGGACCACAGCTTGCCATATGTCTTCTAGCAAAAGCTTCTGAGTGCTGGCTCTGGCATCGAAGGCTAGGACATGCGGGCGTGAGGAACTTACACACTCTCGTGAAGAAGAAGCACATCATCGGCACCGAGGGCTTCAAGTTCAAGAAAGATCATCTGTATGGTGCTTGTGAAGCTGGGAAGATGACTAGGACGAAGCATCCCTCGAAGCCAATCATGACCACATCACGTCCCTTCGAGCTAATTCACATGGACTTATACACACTACTCTACCCTTACTACTATTGCACATCTCTATGGCTTCGTTATTGTTGATGATTATTCAAGATACACTTGGGTGCACATAATTCTCTGTAAAACTTAAGTGTAGGATGTCTTCAGACGCTTCACCAATCGTGCCATAACCAATTATGGCATCCAAATCAAGCAGATCAAAAGTTACAATGGCATTGATTTCAAGAACACTGGCCTCGACATTTATCTTGATACATTGGGCATCACACATGAGTTCTCTGCTCCATACACACCTCAGCAGAACAGCATTGTGGAGCGCAAGAACAAAACACTCATTGAGATGGCTCGCACTATGCTTGATGAATACAATACTCCAAGGAAGTTTTGGCCTGAAGCCATTGATACTGCATGCCACATCATCAACAGAGTTTATCTTCATAAGTTCTTCAAGAAGACATCTTATGAACTTCTAACCGATAAGAAGCCAAATGTCAGTTATTTCAAAGTCTTTGGTGCTAGGTGCTGGATCAAGGATCTACATCACACTTCAAAATTTGCACCGAAAGCACATGAAGGTTTTATGCTTGGTTATGGAAAGGATTCGCACACCTACAGAGTCTTCAACCTCTTTCACTATAAAGTGGTTGAAAATTTAGATGTGCGGTTCAATGAGACTAATGGCTCACAAAGAGAGCACCTGCCAAATGTGCTAAATGAAGCTACACCAAGTAAACCTATCAAGTTAATGGGTACTGGAGAAATCATACTCACCGAGGAACTATGGAATAAGGAGTGGCAAGAGCCTAAGCTTGGGGATGCCCAAGGCACCCCAAGGTAATATTCAAGGACAACCAAGAGCCTAAGCTTGGGGATGCCCCGGATGGCATCCCCTCTTTCGTCTTCATTCATCGGTAACTTTACTTGGAACTATATTTTTATTCACCACATGATATGTGTTTTTCTTGGAGAGTCATTTTTTTTATTTTTTTTTCTTGTTGTTTGAATAATATCCCAAGATCTGAACTTCTTAAATGTTAGAGAGTCTTCACTTAGTTGCATGATTATTCGACTACTCATTGATGTTCACTTATATCTTTTGGAGTAGTTTGTCATTTTCTCTAGTGCTTCACTTATATCTTTTTAGAGCACGGCGGTGGTTTTATTTTGAAGAAATTGATGAACTCTCATGCTTCACTTATATTATTTTGAGAGTCTTTAGAACAACATGGTAATTTGCTTTGGTTATGAATTTAGTCCTAATATGATAGGCATCCAAGAGAGATATAATAAAAACTTTCATACAAAGTGCATTGAATACTAAGAGAAGTTTGATTCTTTATGATTGTTTTGAGATATGAAGATGGTGATATTAGAGTCATTCTAGTGGAGTAGTTGTGAATTTGAGAGATACTTGTGTTAAAGTTTGTGACTCCCGTAGCATGCATGTATGGTGAACTGTTATGTGATGAAGTCGGAGCATGGTTTATTTATTGATTGTCATCCTTTGTGTGGAGGTCGGGATCGCATGATGGTTAACTCCTACCAACCCTTCCCCTAGGAGCATGCGTGTAGTACTTTGTTTTGATAACTTGTAGACTTTTGCAATAAGTATGTGAGTTCTTCATGACTAATGTTGAGTCCATGGATTATACACACTCTCACCCTTCCACCATTGCTAGCCTCTCTTGTGCCATGCAACTTTCACCGATATCATACACCCACCATATACCTTCCTCAAAACATCGACCATATCTACCTTTTATAGCATTTCCATAGCCATTCTGAGATATATTGCCATGCAGCTTTCCACCGTTACGATTATCATGACATGCTCCATCATTGTCATATTGCTTTGCATGATCATGTAGTTGACATCCTATTTGTGGCAAAGCCACCATTCGTAATTCTTTCATACATGTCACTCTTGATTCATTATCCCTGTACACCGCCGGAGGCATCCACATAGAGTCATATTTTGTTCTAAGAATCTTGAGTTGTAAGTAGATAAAAGTGTGATGATCTTCATTATTAGAGCATTGTCCCATGTGAGGAAAGGATGATGGAAGCAATAATTCCCTCACAAGTTGGATGAGTCTCCATACTTTATGAAAAATAAAAGAGGCCAAAGAAGCCCAAATAAAAAAAGAGGCCAAAGAAGCCCACACAAAAAAATGAAAAAAAAGGAAGAGAAGGCCCAAAAAAAGAGAGAAAAGGAGAGAAGGGGCAATGCTACTATCCTTTTACCACACTTGTGCTTCAAAGTAGCACCATGATCTTCATGATAGAGAGTCTCCTATGTTGTCACTGTCATATACTAGTGGGAATTTTACATTATAGAACTTGGCTTGTATATTCCAATGATGGGCTTCCTCAAAATGCCCTAGGTCTTCGTGAGCAAGCATGTTGCATGCACACCCACTTAGTTCCTTTTGTTGAGCTTTCATACACTTATAGCTCTAGTGCATCCGTTGCATGGCAATCCCTACTCAGTCACATTGACATCTATTGATGGGCATCTACATAGCCCATTGATACGCCTATGATGTGAGACTATCTTCTCCTTCTTTTGTGTTCTCCACAACCACCATTCTATTCCACATACAGTTCTATGTCCATGGCTCACGCTCATGTATTGCGTGAAATTTGAAAAAGTTTGAGAATACTAAAGTATGAAAAAATTGCTTGGCTGAAACCGAGGTTGTGCATGATTTAAATATTTTGTGTGATGAAGATAGATCATAGCCAGACTATATGGTTTTGTAGGGATAGCTTTCTTTGGCCATGTTATTTTGAGAAGACATGATTGCTTTGTTAGTATGCTTGAAGTATTATCGTTTTTATGTCAATATTAACTTTTGTTTTGAATCCTATGGATCTGAATATTCTTGCCACAATAAAGAAAATTACATTGATAAATATGCTAGGTAGCATTCCACATCAAAATTTCTGTTTTTATCATTTACCTACTCGAGGATGAGCAGGAATTAAGGTTGGGGATGATTGATACGTCTCCAACATATCTATAATTTTTTATTGTTCCATGCTATTATATTACCTGTTTTGGATGTTTAATGGGCTTTACTATACACTTTTATATCATTTTTGGGACTAACCTATTAACCAGAGGCCCAGCCCAAATTGTTGTTTTCTAGCCTATTTCAGTGTTTGGCAGAAAAGGAATTCAAACGGAGTCCAAACGGAACGAAACCTTCGGGAGAGTTATTTTTGGAACAAACACAATCCAGGAGAGTTGGAGTAGACGCCAGGGAAGCAACGAGGTGTCCACGAGTGTCCAGGGCGCGCCCTACCCGCCTTGGCGCACGCCCCACACTTGTGGGCCCCTCGTGGCTCCCCTGACCGACTTCTTTCACCTATATATATATCCATATACCCCGAATACATCCGGGAGCACCATAGATCGGTAGTTCTTCCGCCGCAAGCCTCTGTAGCCACCAAAAACCTCTCGGGAGCCCGTTCCGGCACCCTGCCGGAGGGCGAATCCATCACCTGTGGCCATCTTCATCAACTAGGCGGTCTCCATGACAAGGAGGGAGTAGTTCACCCTCGGGGCTAAGGGTATGTACCAGTAGCTATGTGTTTGATCTCTCTCTCTCTCTCTCTCGTGCTCTTGATTTGGCATGATCTTGATGTACCGCGAGCTTTGCTATTATAGTTGGATCTTATGATGTTTCTCCCCCTCTACTCTCTTGTAATGGATTGAGTTTTCCCTTTGAAGTTATCTTATCGGATTGAGTCTTTAAGGATTTGAGAACACTTGATGTAATGTGCTTACCTGTGGTGACAATGGGATATTGGTGTGATCTACTTGATGTATGTTTTGGTGATTAGCTTGCGGGTTCAGTGACCTTGTGAACTTATGCATACGGGTTGGCACACATTTTTGTCTTGACTCTCCGGTAGAAACTTTGGGGCACTCTTTGAAGTACTTTGTGTTGGGTGAATAGATGAGTCTGAGATTGTGTGATGCATATCGTATAATCATGCCCATGGATACTTGAGGTGACATTGGAGTATCTAGGTGACATTAGGGTTTTGGTTGTTTGTATCTTAAGGTGTTATTCTAGTACGAACTCTATGATAGCTCGAACGGAAAGAATAACTTCATGTTATTTTACTACGGACTCTTGAATAGATCGATTAGAAAGGATAACTTTGAGGTGGTTTCGTACCCTACAATAATCTCTTCGTTTGTTCTCTGCTATTAGTGACTTTGGAGTGACTCTTTGTTGCAAGTTGAGGGATAGTTATATGATCCAATTATGTTATTATTGTTGAGAGAACTTGCACTAGTGAAAGTATGAACCCTAGGCCTTGTTTCCTAGCATTGCAATACCGTTTACGCTCACTTTTACCACTTGTTACCTTACTGTTTTTATATTTTCAGATTACAAATACTCATATCTACCATCCATATTGCACTTGTATCACCATCTCTTTGTTATTTGGTTGCAGGGTTGTTTGAGAGAGACCATATTCATCCTACGCCTCTCATGGATTGATAAACCTTAGGTCATCCACTTGAGGGAAATTTGCTACAGTCCTACAAACCTCCGCACTTGGAGACCCAACAACGTCTACAAGAAGAAGGTTGGATAGTAGACTTCAAAGTCCAAATTGAGAAGATCATTGATAGTATTAATGCACCTGGTCCCCTTACTCGTTCAAGAGCTACGCAACAAACAAACTTCTGCGGACACTTTGCTTTTGTCTCTATATCTGAACCCAAGAAAGTTGTCGGATATCGGGTTCCGGCAAAACCCTTAAGGTTCCAACTCTGGGGTGCGCACGAAGATCTTCCCCCTACCGATCCGCGTCCAAACGTCTCATAGAGAATCTAAGCTAAACGATGAACAGCATGAAGGACACAAGATTTATACTGGTTTGGGCCACCATTGTGGTGTAATACCCTACTCCAGTGTGTGGTGTGGTGGATTGCCTCGGGGGCTGATGATGAACAGTACAAGGGGAGAACGGCCTCGCGAGAGGTGTTCTTGAGCTGGTGCGATGAACTACTTGGCTGAGTTTGATCGCCTCTGGATCTGATGGGAACCCTATGAGATGTCCTCTCTACTATGGTGGCTAGCTCTATATATAGAGGCCCTGGTCCTCTTCCCAAATATTGAGCGGGAAGGGCGCCCACAACGGCCATTTTGATGGGGAACATCTAGTACAAGTTATCCTGATTAAAGTTGGTCTTCGGCTGCCAAAGGCACTAGCGATGACGCCGTCTTGGGCTCCACGGTGGTCTCCATCCTGCCGCTCTGCTGGTCTTGGTCTTGTTGCACCGAAATGGTAACCTTTTCCTGATGCCTCGGTACTCCATGCATGTGCTTGCCCCCTTTGAACCAAAGAGGAAACAAGGCCTCAATCGTCATGGCTTGCGTCACGAGCACCTCGCGAGGTACCCCTGCCTTGATCTCTCCGCCTCCTCACGAGCCTGCCTACTGAGGCCGCTCCTGAGGATGCCTTGCGCCGTCCGCCCCGCGAGGCTTGCCCCTCGCGAGGGTCTTGAGCTTGAGTTGATGAAGATGGGCCGTACTGGGCCATCACTTGAGACACGCCGCAGGCCCCAGGCAGGCAAGTCTGGGGACCCCCGTTCCTGAACACCAACAGTAGCCCCCGGGCCTAAGGCGTGCTCGGACTTAGCTTAGTAGGGAAGCAAAAGGGCAAGTGCGGAGCGCCGCGGGCCCCAACAGCCTGCGGCCTTGGTTGCCACGTGGCGGTTGATTGGACGTGGGCGCTCTACTTCCCCACGCTCCCCATTAGGCGCCTGGCTAAGCGGACACGAGACTATACACAGTTATTCTCTCCTTGCTGCCCGCGTGCTTACTGTTCCTATTTCTTCCTTGAGCCTCTGCTTCTGCCTCCAATCCATCTTGAGCTCTCCCCCCTTCCTATTGCCATGGCGCCAACAAAAAAGGAAAAGGGGAAGAAACCCGCGTCTTCGTCCCGCTCGCCTCCGGCAGCCGCGCTCATTGTCGACCAGTCACTCATACTCAATCTGGAAGCCTTGGACAAGGTCCGCTCCGCCCTCGCAACAGCTTCAACGAGTGCGGGAGGACAACGGCCTGGCCCGCATCCCACGCCTCCTTTGACAGGATCATCAAGGAGGTCCAATTCTTCGCTGACGCCCTGTGGGCGGGCCTGGTTCCCCCCTTCTCTGCTTTCTTCAATGTGGTGCTTTCCAATTACCGGATCCACATGATGCATCTCGGTCCCCAATCCATTACTCTTCTTGCTGTCTTTGCCTTCGTATGCAAGGCCATGGTGGGCATTCCTCCCTCTGTTGCTCTCCTGCGCCACTTCTTCTCCCTGCGCCTGACTGACCCATCTCAATGCTTGGGGTGCATGAGCTTCCAGACTGTGCCAGAGACGGCCGCCTCGGGGATCGATTTGGGTCTTCCATCTTCTGCGAGCGGGTTCCGGGAGCGGTGGCTGTATGTGGACATTGGGGTGCCCAGCACCCTGCTCGAGCATCCATCATTTCCTACTATCCCCAACCTAGGCTGGGGTCATGAGGGGCTCACGAGCCCCCAGCTTGCTTATGTCTGGCGTCGCTTCGAGAGACTACGGACGCTCAGCGTGACGGCGCCCCAGGTGGTGAAGGAGTTCCTCCTGTGCCGCATCGCTCCTCTCCAGCGCCACTCCCATCCGATGTGGACTTTTACAGGGCATCAAGACCACATGAGGCTCCAGGAAGGGGATCTGGTGACTGAAATGCTGAGGAAGGTGCTGAGAGTCTTGACCGGTGACCCCTCTCCAGGAAGTGTCCAGCATGGGGGCGCCCTCTTGTATCTCTGCTCAGGCGGGGCCGAGTTCGTGAGGCAGCTGCCCTGCTTCGACGAATGGGGGCTGCGCCCAGCTGGCCTCGTGGAGCGCTGTGAGAATCTGGTTGTCGTGGCTCCTCCCCCCGTTGCCCACGCCAATCCTGCCTCGGGAGGTGGTGCACAGCAGCAAGCATCGCCGGGAGCTGGGGCTCCGATGTCGAGGTGTCGATGCCGCGCAGGGCTCCCGAGGCGTCATCCTCCGGAGCTTACGGAGCCCATCTCGAGGTGGTGGCTGATGAGGGGACGCGACATGCGGCTCCTGAGGCCGAAGCCCCCGAGGCCTCGACAGGCTACCAAGAAGTGGCACCTGATCGCTCCTCTCAGCCTAGCGCCCTTGATGCTTCTTCCCCCATGCCGCGCACCGGCCTTCTGCAAGCTTGGGCCGGTTTCGCATAGACTTTGAGGCCCTCCGCAGGAGGAAAGAGGCTTCGGGTGGCGATGATCGCCCTTGCCGCCCATTGAAGCACACGAAGTACTGATGATTAAGCCGTCCCTTGGGGACTACGGAGTAAGCCGGATTTCCTACATATTTTATCCAAATATATTGTTAATGTCACTAAGTTTGTTTCTAAGTCTACAGCATATTCATCATAAGCAATAGACTTGGGGGCTGGCATAGTAAGCATAAATGAGTACAGAGAAAGGATTGTACCTCAAATTTTGGTGGATCTGCTTCACCATGTCAATTTTGATGTCACGGCTGTTGTGCACTTGGCTCATATAGCCAGAAAAGACTTCTCCAATACTCATGTGAGTATAATAAGCAACGTCAAGTTTGACCCGGCGGCGTTCTGGAAGCTCCTCCTTGGCGGAACACTTGGCCAGTACGGTTGGCCTCCCCGGCTCAGCAAAGCCGGTCTTGGTGATCTCGACATCACGATCTTGAGGATCATCCATTCTGACTGGGCTAGGGACTTCCGGGTTTTCAGAGCCATCGGCGGCTCGCACGGCAGGCGAGTCAGCAATTGGCGTGGGCGTGTCATGTGCGGGCTCAGGTGGAAGCTCATGGGTTGAGGTTTCAGGTGCGGCCATTCCAAGTTCCGGCTCGTTGAAAATCGGCTCTTCGGTCGGCTTGTTCTTCTTCACCCTTTTGCTGGGCTTTGCTTTTCCGCTGCATAAGATCGAAAAGTCAGCACAAATACAATGAATTGAGACAAACACAGGATAAGCAGGTTATCATTACCCTGGAGCGGTCTTGAAAGCCGGCAAATTGGACTGCCTTGAGTCGCCGGAGGAAGGAGACGTTTCCTGATAATCTGAGTCAGAAGAATTGAGTGGTTGACAATTGAGACCCGCCAAAGGATAAAAGAGATTTAAATCAGAGGTGACCTCGTTCCGGCGTTTCCTTGGGGTATTCGATAAGCCGGAGGAGAGCTCTGCATCCTTGCTGGTCTGGGTTTGCCTCCGGCTCTCGTGAATCTGTCGCTTCAAAAGAAATTGAGGATCTTGATAAGCTAAGGGATGTGAAAATCTTACTTTCTGGGTTACTCTTCGGATTTTCTGTCTTGGCAAAGGCTCGGAGTCGAAGGAAATGATAGTTACCTCTTCATCCTTGCCATGACTTGTTCCTATGTCGTCCTGCTGATAATTAGTGTCAATAAGATGGTTAAAAAAGAAGCCAAGAGAGTCAAGGGCTACCTCCGACTCAGAAGAATCTTCTAGCCGAAGCAAGTCAGAGGCGGTGGCCTTCTTGCCCTTCTTCTTTGCAGCCTCTTTCCTGGTGGCTCTCTTGACCTTCCTGGCCCTCTTCGCAGCTTCATGATCATATTTAACCTTCCAAAATTAGCAAAGGTATGAGTATAGATAAAAACATCAAAAAAATGAAGGTAAATTATTCAGATGGGCGGCTTACCGTTGGAACCGGGTTAGCTTCGCAGGAGGGGCTTAAGCCCACTGAGGGAGTCCTGGATAAGGGGGTATCCGGACAGCCGGACTATATACTTTGGCCGGACTATTGGACTATGAAGATACAAGATTGAAGACTTCGTCCCGTGTCCGGATGGGACTCTCCTTTGCATGGAAGGCAAGCTTGGTGATTCGGATGATAGATCTCCTTCTCTGTAACCGACTCTGTGTAACCCTAGCCCCCTCCGGTGTCTATATAAACCGGAGGGTTTAGTCCGTAGGACAACAACAATCGTACCATAGGCTAGCTTCTAGGGTTTAGCCTCTTCGATCTCGTGGTAGACCAACTCTTGTAATACTCATATAATCAAGATCAATCAAGCAGGAAGTAGGTTATTACCTCCATCGAGAGGGCCCGAACCTGGGTAAAACATCGTGTCCCCAGTCTCTTGTTACCATTAGCCTTAGACGCACAGTTCGGGACCCCCTACCCGAGATCCGCCGGTTTTGACACCGACATTGGTGATTTCATTGAGAGTTCCTCTGTGTCGTCGTTGTAAGGCTCGCTGGCTCCCCCAACCTTCAACAATGCATTCCAGGGCGAGACTTTTCTCCCCAGACTGGTCTTCGTGTTCGGCGGCTTCGCACTACGGGCCAACTCGCTTGGCCATCTGGAGCAGATCAACAGCTACGCCCCTGGCCATCAGGTCAGGTTCGGAAACTTGAATTACACGGCCGATATCCGCAGAGACTTGATCGTCGACGGATTCGGGCCTACATCGGAGCACCGAACAGTCACGACGAGCACGACTTAAATCTGATGTCGGACAGTATTCGGGATAACGCCCCTACTGTGGCTCCGGACCTAAATCCAGGGCTAATCGCATCGTCCAAGGACGGGTGGATGGACCCCGCCACGGAAGCCGCATACTCTTTGGCGGTAGAGCCGAACACAAACTTCGCCGTTAAGGGGATCTGCGTCACCGGACCCCCGGACCTGTGTCCGGACGTGGGTTCCGAACCACACGCGCCCGGGCCCATCAAGTCTGATTGGGCTCCAATGATGGAGTTCACCGCCACGGATATCTTTCAGCACTCCCCCTTTGGTGATGTGCTAAATTCATTAAGGTCTCTCTCTCTCTGTCAGGAGATTCCTGGCCGAACTATGTCCGGCTCGAGTCGGAAGCAGGCGACGAAGAAATTCATTACCCACCCACCACCCACTTCATATCCACGGTCAATGATTTGACCGAGGTGCTTAACTTCGACTCCAAAGACATCGAAGATATAGACGAGGATGCAGGAGAAGAACAGGAACCACCGACCACAGGGCGCTGGACTCCCACCTCTTCATATGATATATACATGGTAGACACCCCCAAAGAAAACACTGGCGATGAGGCAACAGAAGATAACCCCTCAGGGAAGAAATCAAAGCATGGGCGTCATCGGCGCCGCTCTAAGCCCCACCACAGCAACACCGGCACTGGAGAACAAAATAATCCAGATGGTGCCGAAGAGGAATACAATCCTGATCAGCCTACCTTCGAGCAGGCCGAACAAGAACACGGGCAGGTCAGCCCAGATGAACAGGCGACGAACGGATACTTGGAGGAAGACAACTATATGCCTCCCTCTGAAGATGAGGTGAGCCTCGGCAACGACGAATTCGGTGTACCGGAGGATCCCATAGAGCAGGAGCGCTTTAAGCACCGGCTTATAGCCACTACAAGGAGCCTGAAAAAGAAGCAGCAACAGCTCCAAGCTGATCAAGATCTGCTCATAGACAGATGGACTGAGGTCCTGGCGGCCGAGGAATACGGACTCGAGCCCCCCACCAAGGGTTACCCAAAGCACAAGTTACTACCTCAGCTAGAGGAAGAGGCCGTAGAGCCTGCACTACCAGCACAAGACGAGGCTGACCGGCCACCTGGTGGCCGGGATAAAACGACGTATCAGACCGAACACCAGCCCGCACCCCCACCCCAGTTCACTATGGACCGGGGCAATACGCCGGACCTGTGAGACATATTGGAAAACAACGCAGGACCACCAAGATCGATCTATGGATCACGGGGGCGCGCCACAACACATGACGATGACCGTCATGCCGGATACACAAATAATAAGTCCGGTCGGGCCGAACATAACCGACCAGACTTAGTCGGACTGCATCGTGACATAGCCTAGCACAGAGGCGCCGCACACCCCCTCTGCTTCACTGATGAAGTAATGGATCATGAATTCCCAGAAGGGTTTAAACCCATCAACATCGAGTCATACGATGGCACAACATACCCTGTGGTATGGATTGAAGATTTCCTTCTCCAAATTCACATGGCTCGCGGTGATGACCTACATGCCATCAAGTATCGCCCCCTTAAGCTTAAAGGGCCAGCCAGACATTGGCTGAATAGCCTGCCGACGAACTCCATCGGCAGTTGAAAAAATCTTGAGGACGCATTCCTCAACAACTTCCAAGGAACTTACGTGCGACCACGGGATGCAAATGACTTAAGTCACATTACCCAACAGCTCGAAGAGTCGGCCTGAAAATTCTGGACTCGGTTCCTTACTAAAAAGAACCAAATTGTCGACTGTCTGGACGCCGAGGCTCTGGTGGCCTTTAAATATAATATCCGCGACGAGTGGCTCGCCCGACACCTAGGCCAAGGAAAACTGAAGTCCATGGCGGCCCTCACGACACTCATGACCCGCTTTTGCACAGGCGAGGACAGCTGGCTGGCTCGCAGTAGCACCACGCTAAGAAACTCCGGCACTTCAATGTCCGCGACAGTAACGGAAAACAACGGCGCAATAGACATAAGTGTCAGAACAATGGCGACAATGCCGAAGATACGGCAGTCAATGCCGGATTCAGCAACTCAAAATCCGGTCAGCAGAAAAAGCCGTTCAAAAGAAGCAATCCGGGATCGTCCAGTCTGGACCGCATACTCGACCACTCGTGCCAGATTCACGGCACCCCCGACAAACCAGCCAATCACACTAACAGAGACTGCTGGGTGTTCAAACAGGCCGGCAAGTTGAATGCCGAAAACAAGGACAAGGGGCTGCACAGCGATGATGAAGAGGAGCCCCGGCGTCCGAACACTGGGGGACTGAAGAAATCCCCCCCAGGTGAAAATGGTAAACATGATCTATGCCACCCTAATCCCCAAACGGGAATGAAAGCGTGCACTTAGGGACGTCTATGTGATGGAGCTAGTCGCCCCAAAGTTCAACCCATGGTCATCCTGTCCGATCACCTCTGATCGTAGGGACCATCCTACCAGCATCCGTCACAGCGGCTCAGCCGCATTGGTCCTTGACCCAATCATCGACGGATTCCATCTCACGCGAGTCCTTATGGACGGTGGCAGTAGCCTGAACCTGCTCTATCAAGATACAGTGTGCAAAATGGGCATCAATCCCTCACGGATCAAACCAACCAAAACCACCTTTAAAGGTGTAATTCCAGGGGTAGAGGCCTGCTGTACAGGCTCAATAACACTGGAAGTGGTCTTCGGATATCCGGATAATTTCCGAAGCAAGGAATTAATCTTTGACATTGTCCCTTTCCGTAGTGGCTATCATGCACTACTAGGACGAACTGCGTTCGCTCGATTCAGTTCGGTACCGCACTATGCATACCTTAAGATAAAGATGCCAGGACCCTACGGGGTAATAACAGTCAATGGAAACACAGACTGCTCCCTCCGTACGGAAGAGTACACTGCGGTCCTTGCGGTAGAAGTACAAAGCAGCCTTCTTCGACAGACAGCCCATTCGGCAATAACAACCCCGAACACCATCAAGCGAGTCCGGAGCACCCAGCAACAGGATGGTCAGGCACGCCAAGAGCTCGATTAGCAATCCGGCCTCCACCCCAGACCCATTGAGGAGGCATTTGTGCCACGTGTACACAACTATGCACTCAAAATACCATGGCCATAGTTGGAGGCGAGTCGACGATGCAGCTCACAGTGCGGTTCAGCCGCCACGAGGCCCGCACACCCTTTTCCTTTCTTTCTTTTAGGACCCTACTTTCGGGCAGCCCCTTCAGAGAACCGGAATACCAGACTCATCACTGGGGGGAACACCAAGGAGGCAAGAGGCTTTGCACACAAGGGAATACCCAGGTGGTCTCTGTCAATGATCGTTATACCTGTTTTTACATACCCGCATGCAACCTTCCCTTAGATAGGACATGTCAAATAGTCCTATTTGTTTCTGCTTAATGCATTAATTGTACACATACGCCTTTCCGTATTATTCAAATAACAATGGGAAATAGTATACAGCGTCAGCTTCTTATTACTATCTTCATATTTTCCCTTGAATATTTATTTAATGTTGCATCCGTACACTTTGGTACGATCAGTTCGCCAGGGGCTTTTTATTTAGCCCCATAACATGGCAATAAAATTCCGAACACTTTCGACAGTGTTGTAGGACCTTGAGAAGAGGTGTCTAGAGGGGGGGTGATTAGACACTAAGTACCAAAGTTGCAGTTTTTAACTTCTTTAAGTTTAAGTGGAGTTCAGGCACAAGTTTAGCATTCGCAACATATAGCAAGCAAGCATGCAAAGAGTATATGAGCAGCGAAAAGTAAAGCATGCAACTTGCAAGAATGTAAAGGGAAGGGTTTAGGAGGATTCAAACGCAATTGGAGACACGGATGTTTTTGGCGTGGTTCCGATAGGAGGTGCTATCGTACATCCACGTTGATGGAGACTTCAACCCATGAAGGGTAACGGTTGCGCGAGTCCATGGAGGGCTCCACCCACGAAGGGTCCACGAAGAAGCAACCTTGTCTATCCCACCATGGCCGTCGCCCACGAAGTACTTGCCTCTCTAGTGGTAGATCTTCACGAAGTAGGCGATCTCCTTGCCCATACAAACTCCTTGGTTCAACTCCGCAATCTTGTCGGAGGCTCCCAAGTGACACCTAGCCAATCTAGGAGACACCACTCTCCAAGAAGTAACAAATGGTGTGTTGATGACGAACTCCTTGCTCTTGTGCTTCAAATGATAGTCTCCCCAACACTCAACTCTCTCTCATAGGAGTTGGATCTGATGGAAAGAAGATTTGAGTGGAAAGCAACTTGGGAAAGGCTAGAGATCAAGATACATATGGTAGGAATGGAATATATTGGCCTTAACACATGAGTAGGTAGTTCTCTCTCAGAACGGGTAAGTTGGAAGTGTAGGTTTGTTCTGATGGCTCTCTCCACAAATGAAGAGGAGGTGGAGGGGTATATATAGCCTCCACACAAAATCTAACCGTTACACATAGTTTACCAAACTCGGTGGGACTGAATCATCAAACTCGGTCGGACCGATTCAGTAAACAATGTGACTGTTAGGATTTTCAGTGGGACCGATATGCAACTTGGTAGGACCGATGATTAGGGTTAGGGCATAACGTAATCTCGGTGAGACCGATTACTCAAACTCGGTGAGACCAATTTTGGTAATTAGCTAACCAGAGAGTTGGTCAGGCAAACTCGGTGGGACCGATTACTCAAACTCGGTGGGACCGATTTTGGTAATTTGTTAACCAGGGAGTTTGCATTGTAATCTCGGAAGTACCGATTACACAAATTTGGTGAGACCGATTTTGGTAATGGACATACATAGAGAGATTGCAATCCCATCTCGGTGAGACCGAGATCCCTATCGATGAGACCGATTTGTTTAGGGTTTGTCGCAGTGGCTATGACTTCTGAACTCGGTGGCATCGGATAGAAAGAATCGGTATGGCCGAGTTTGACTTTAGGTTTAGGTCATATGTGTGGAAGTGGGAAAGTAGTTGAGGGTTTTGGAGCATATCACTAAGCACTGTGGAGTAAGAAACTCATTAAGCAACACCTCATCCCTTCTTGATAGTATTGGCTTTTCCTATAGACTCAATGTGATCTTATATCACTAAAATATAAAATGAAGAGTCTTGAGCTTGAAGCTTGAGACAATCCTTTGTCCTTAGCATCTTGAAGGAGTTCCCACATCTTATAGTCCATGCCACTCCATTGTTGAACTTGTGTGAAATATACTTGATAAAAGTGTTAGTCCAACAAGAGATATGTTGACATTAATTACCAAAACCACCCAGGGAGCACTTGTGCTTTCAATCTCCCCCTTTTTGGTAATTGATGACAACATACATCAAAGCTTTAGATAAAGGTATAGAAAATAGCAAGTAAAGCTTTGGAAGGACATGTAACAAGCATAGGCTCCCCCTACATGTATGCAATCATGTGAATATAGAATATAGAAGCATGTGAGAGCATAACCATGATGGAGTTAGCAATGTGTTACATGTATCATGGCCATATGCATCAGAGTAAAGAATATTAAAGAAAATACCTTCATGCCCATGAGTCCTTCTTGCAAACAGTATGTACATCAGCAAGAATTCCTCATACACATGATAGTGATGCATATACTTACCTTGTAGTCTTGAGTTGGCTTAGGATGGAATGAACCTGCGTAAACAAGGTTAGATAACACAGATACATCTACTAGCCAGAGCAAACAGAAGAAACCACAAGAATACCAAGACTGGGATGACATGTAGAGAGTGAGTACTAAGTACCACATTGGATTAGACATGTCCCCAAGAGTAAAGATATGCAATGAATTTAAATGATTTCTTTCCCTTAGATGTCTTGCTCCCCCTGAATCTAGCATGGGATACTGGGAGAAGATAGGGAACAGAAAATCAGAGCTGAAAGATATAAATGAACAGGGCTAATGCAAGCTAATGTGAATAAGCACATATGAACATGTCTTTTCCCCTCAATAAGACATGTCGCATCTCTCCTCTTGAACACCAAGCATCTGGGATCCTTCAGAAATACTTTCTACTTGAGTATTCTCTTCCCCTGGAGATCTCTTTCTCCCCCTGAGGAGGTGATACTATCCCTCTCTGATGTGATCTCTTTAAGTGATAAGCTTTGATGTGATCTCTCTCTCCCCCTTTGACATCAATTTCCAAGAAGGGTTTGATCCTTGAGTCACAGCACAAAGCATTTATAAAAATGTGATGCTTGTAGCGGATAAGATTCATTGAGTGGAGTTGGATTAGAAGAAACACATAATAAGTGGCAAACTGTTTTTCCTGTTGTGAAATCGGTGGCACCGAGTGGTATGCTTCGGTTGTACCGAAAGGATTCGGTTGAACCGAAAACAACAAATCGGTAAAACCGAGTTCATCACAGAGAAAACATTTGTCACCTCAGCTCACTAGACTAGTAGGATCTCACAAAGATTTGCAAGGAATTTACTGAATGATATGCAAGGAATTGGATGCAGAAAATGCAGATCAAACAAAAAGAAATCTAGATGAAGTTTTTTTTTATGAAAGAGGAAACAAATATGCATGAGACAAATGCAAAAACACAGAGATGAACACAAGAGAACTTCATCTAGAGATGGTCGGCGACAAAGTCACCTATGTTAGAGTATATTGACTTAGGAGTCAAGTGAGATCACTTGATCATAGGTCATACTCATCGTTTAAGCTCAAAATGGGGTTACGATTTTTCGTTTAAGCATCTTGATGTATTCACATCTTGTCGAGTTGCTTTAGCTCATGACTTGGAGTAAAGCTTCTGTAAGATGGAATAACATACCTTGGTTGGTGGTGTTGACCATGTAGTTGAACTTGTGTGTGTTGCTCAAGGTTGATGTAGCTCATCAAGAGTTGGGAGCACCACTTGGAATTTGAGTCCATCTACCTACATGGGTTAGTTCTTGCAAGGAGTAGCACTTGTGTATCCAAAAATGATAATCATGAAGCCCAACATAGAATTTGTCAAAGGATATGTTTGAATGATTCCGTGCTTCCTTGTCTTCAACCACCATAGTGTAGAAACTTGGTGATGTAGAGATTGCTCAAGATGTGAGTAGATTACAACGTCATGAAATTTGATTCAACCAAGTACCTACAAGGGTTAGATAACATGCAATATGCAAATATATCCAAGATATAATATTTTCATCATAAGAGAGATATCATGGATTAGTCATAAGCTCATGTCTTGCATGTATCCAATGGAGTTTCTACTCCAAGTTTGAAGTATCAATGATGTTCAATTCTCCTCTCAACCTGCAAAACACTTTCTCATCAAGAGGTTCAGTGAAAATATCCGCTAATTGATTTTCGGTGCGAACATGCTTAAGATCAATGTCACCCTTAGCAACATGACCTCGAATGAAATGATGTCGAACTTCAATATGCTTAGTTCGAGAATGTTGCACAGGATTATGAACAATTTTGATAGCACGTTCATTGTCGCAAAGCAATGGAACATGTTTCACATATATCCCATAATCTTTAAGAGTTTGGGTCATCCAAAGTAATTGAGCACAACATGAACCAGCGGCAATGTATTCCGCTTTGGCGGTGGATAAGGATACCAAGTTTTGTTTCTTGGAGGACCAAGACACAAGAGATCTACCAAGAAATTGACAAGTACCCAAAGTGGACTTTCTATCACCCTTGTCTCCGGCATAGTCCGCGTCGGAGTAGCCAACAAGATCGAAAGAGGCCCTCTTAGGATACCAAATGCCAAAATTTGGTGTATGGATTAAGTATCTCACTATCCTTTTCACGGCCTTAAGATGACATTCTTTAGGAGCAGCTTGATATCGTGCACACATGCACACACTTAGCATGATATCGGGACATGAAGCACATAGATATAAAAATGAACCAATCATAGAGCGATAAACCTTTTGATCAACCGGTTCACCATCTTTGGTCAAGTCAAGATGCCCACTAGTAGGCATGGGTGTAGACATACCTTTGCATTCTTGCATATTGAACTTCTTGAATAAGTCCTTAGTGTATTTTGTTTGAGAGACAAAAGTACCTTCCTTAGTTTTCTTGATTTGCAACCCAAGAAAGAATTTGAGTTCACTCATCATTGACATCTCAAACTTCTCCGACATTAGCTTTCCAAACTTCTCACTAAAATGAGGGTTAGTTGATCCAAATATGATATCATCAACATAAATTTGGCACACAAATAGTTCTCCATTAACCCTTTTAGTAAAAAGTGTGGAATCAATTTTCCCAATTTCAAAGCCTTTTTTAATAAGGAACTTGGTCAAGCATTTATACCACGCTCTAGGAGCTTGTTTAAGACCATAAAGGGCTTTGTGAAATTTGTAAACATGATTTGGTTCCTTAGGATTGACAAAGCCGGGAGGTTGTTTAACATAAACTTCCTCCTCTATTTCACCATTTAGAAAAGAACTTTTAGTGTCCATTTGGTACAAGGTGATATCATGGTGATTAGCATAGGCAAGTAAGATGCGAATGGACTCAAGTCTAGCAACGGGAGCGTAAGTCTCACCATAGTCCATACCTTCGACTTGTGTGTAGCCTTGGGCGACGAGACGTGCTTTGTTGTGAACTACCTGTCCATCTTCATCTTGCTTGTTGCGAAACACCCATTTGGTACCGATGATGTTGTGGTTGTTGTCGGGCTTCTCAACCAATGTCCAAACTTGCTTCCTCTCAAAGTTGTGTAGCTCTTCATGCATAGCGTTTATCCAATCCGGATCTTCCAATGCTTCTTCGACCTTCATAGGTTCAATGCTAGAGATGAAAGAATAGTTTTCACAAAAGTTAGCTAAACGAGTTTTAGAGCGAGTGATTCTCCCGGTTTGAATATCATTGTAGATTTGCTCGACGGGGTGATCTTTAGCAATTCTTGCTCGAACTCGTGAAAGCTTTTGCTTGGTTCTTGGTTGAACTTCTTCTTCATCTTGTTCTTCTTCTTGGCCTTCTTCATTGTTGGCATTGTCGTTCTCTTGTCGTCGTGGAGAAGGAGGTCGTTGACGTTCATCTTGATGCACTTCCTCGTTTTCTTCATCTTGGTGTGTCCCACTTGTGGATGCTTCCATATAAACTCTTGGTTCACCTTGTCGTGAAGTAGAAGCTTCCACTTGGACAGACGAGGTACTCTCCTTCACCTCCGTTGGACGGACCTTGCCAATAGACAAGTCTTGGATTGCTTCCGAAGGATCTTTGTGTCCTACATCAATTGGCAATTGCTCTACTTGCGAGTCGTTAGATTCATCAAACTTCACATCTACCGTCTCTTCAACCTTTCGGGTGAAATTTTTGTGTACACGATAAGTGTGAGAGTTTGATCCATAACCTAGTAGGAAACCTTCATGAGACTTAGGAGCAAATTTAGAACGATGATGCTTATCAAGAATGTAGCACTTTGAGCCGAATACTCGAAAGTATCCAACTTGGGGTTTGTTACCGGTGACGAGCTCGTATGCCGTCTTGCCGAGTAGCTTGTCAAGATACAAGCGATTTGTTGCATGACAAGCTGTCTCAACCGCTTCTGCACAAAAGTGCTTCGGCATCTTGTAGTCATCAAGCATCGTTCTCGCCATTTTGATGAGCGTCCGGTTCTTCCTCTCAACAACTCCATCATGTTGAGGTGTGTACGTAGCCGAGAACTTGTGTGAAATCCCTTCTTTGTCAAGAAAGGTGTCCAAATTTGCGTTCTTGAACTCCGTTCCATTGTCGTTGTGAACCTTCTTGATCTTCACTTCAAACTGATTTTGGGCCTTCCTAGCGAAGTTTTTGAAGATCTTTTGGACCTGCGATTTATCATCGAGAAAGAACACCCACGTAAATCTTGAAAAATCATCAACTATAACTAGACCAAAAGAATTTCCACCGAGACTCTTGTAAGAGTTGGAACCAAAAAGATCCATGTGAAGTAGCTCGAGTGGCCTCCTTGTGGTCATAATGTTCTTCACGGGATGCCTTCCTCCAACCTGTTTACCTGCTTGACAAGCACTGCAAAGTATATCCTTATCAAATATGACATCATTAACACCAAGGATATGATTCCCTTTAATAAGCTTGTCAAGGTTTCTCATACCAACATGACCTAGTCGTCTATGCCATAACCAACCTTTTGAGGATTTAGCAATAAAGCAAGTTTTAGGTTGAGCCTTTTTAGAGAAATCAACAATGTAAAGATCACCTCTACGTATGCCGGTAAAGACCATTTTATGATTGTACCGACGAAACACTTGGCAATCTACTTCAGTAAGCAGGACATTGAAACCGAAATCAACAAGTCTAGATACTGAAATTAAGTTGTAGCCAAGAGATTCAACGAGCATGACATTCTGAATGGAGCTATCATGTGAGATGACCACCTTACCGAGGCCAACCACCTTACCCTTTGAGTTGTCACCGAAAGTGACATACTTTCGAGGACTATCATTTTCAGTAAGCTCACTAAACATGTCTTTATCACCGGTCATGTGATCGGTACATCCACTATCAAGAACCCATTCCTTTCCTCCTGACGCATATCCCCGAAGATTTGCCATAAGACCAAAATGTCTCATTACATCATCAAGATCAAAGTCATCATCATCATTCTCATCATAGTATCCATGTTCAACATCGTCATGTGGTGGATCAATTCCTAGTGAGAGTGATTCATTAGTATGAGTTTGACAATAATCTCCTCTATGAATTCTAGTAGCTTCAGAAATGATATCGCTAATAATTCCAACATTTCCTTTGGCACGCATAAGACTTTTGAGTTCAAATAGACAGTTGCCAAACATATGATCATTGGAATTCATCTTACTTAAGGCAATAGACTTATGAAGAATTTCATCTAGATTTTTGAAGGAATAATTAGGAAATCATTCCTCAAGAAATTTCCATATAGTGTAGGCACACTCAAGAGTAGGCAATTTTCCAACCAAGTTTCTAGGCAAGCCTCTAGTGATAAGATTAACAGCTCTAACATTTCTAATCATGTCAATCGACTCATCAAAAGTAGGATGCATAGGATCAACATGAGGTACACAAGGGCTAGCAATGTACTTGTTCAAATGATATTGATTGAAAATTACAAGCATCTCATTTTTCCACTCATGAAAATAATCTCCATCAAGAATAGGCACTCTATGTCTAAGACTCCCCAAAGTAGACTCATCCATCTTCCTCCAATGGTGATTAAACCAAGGCAATGGAGACCAATGCTCTGATACCACTTGTAGGACCTTGAGAAGAGGTGTCTAGAGGGGGGGGTGATTAGACACTAAGTACCAAAGTTGCAGTTTTTAACTTCTTTAAGTTTAAGTGGAGTTTAGGCACAAGTTTAGCATTCACAACATATAACAAGCAAGCATGCAAAGAGTATATGAGCAGCGGAAAGTAAAGCATGCAACTTGCAATAATGTAAAGGGAAGGGTTTTGGAGGATTCAAACGCAATTGAAGACACGGATGTTTTTGGCGTGGTTCTGATAGGTGGTGCTATCGTACATCCACGTTGATGGAGACTTCAACCCACGAAGGGTAACGGTTGCGCGAGTCCACGGAGGGCTCCACCCACAAAGGGTCCATGAAGAAGCAACCTTGTCTATCCCACCATGGCCGTCGCCCATGAAGGACTTGCCTCACTAGCGGTAGATCTTCACAAAATAGGCGATCTCCTTGCCCTTACAAACTCCTTGGTTCAACTCCACAATCTTGTCGGAGGCTCCCAAGTGACACCTAGCCAATCTAGGAGACACCACTCTCCAAGAAGTAACAAATGGTGTGTTGATGACGAACTCCTTGCTCTTGTGCTTAAAATGATAGTCTCCCCAACACTCAACTCTCTCCCATAGGATTTGGATCTGATGGAAAGAAGATTTGAGTGGAAAGAAACTTGGGAAAGGCTAGAGATCAAGATACATATGGTAGGAATGGAATGTCTTGGCCTCAACACATGAGTAGGTAGTTCTCTCTCAGAACTGGTAAGTTGGAAGTGTAGGTTTGTTCTGATGGCTCTCTCCACGAATGAAGAGGAGGTGGAGGGGTATATATAGCCTCCACACAAAATCTAACCATTACACACAGTTTACCAAACTTGGTGGGACCGAATCATCAAACTCGGTCGGACCGATTCAGTAAACAATGTGAACGTTAGGATTTTCGGTGGGACCGATATGCAACTTGGTAGGACCGATATGATTAGGGTTAGGGCATAACGTAATCTCGGTGAGACCGATTACTCAAACTCGGTGAGACCGATTTTGGTAATTAGCTAACCAGAGAGTTGGTCAGGCAAACTCGGTGGGACCGATTACTCAAACTCGGTGGGACCGATTTTGGTAATAAGTTAACCAGAGAGTTTGCATTGTAATCTCGGTAGTACCGATTACACAAATTCGGTGAGACCGATTTTGGTAATGGACATACACAGAGAGATTGCAATCCCATCTCGGTGAGACCGAGATCCCTATCGGTGAGACCAATTTGTTTAGGGTTTGTGGCAGTGGCTATGACTTCTAAACTCGGTGGCACCGGATAGAAAGAATCGGTATGGCCGAGTTTGACTTTAGGTTTAGGTCATATGTGTGGAAGAGGGAAAGTAGTTGAGGGTTTTGGAGCATATCACTAAGCACTGTGGAGCAAGAAACTCATTAAGCAACACCTCATCCCTTCTTGATAGTATTGGCTTTTCCTATACACTCAATGTGATCTTAGATCACTAAAATATAAAATGAAGAGTCTTGAGCTTGAAGCTTGAGCCAATGATTTGTCCTTAGCATCTTGAAGGAGTTCCCACATCTTTTAGTCCATGCCACTCCATTGTTGAACTTGTCTGAAATATACTTGATAAAAGTGTTAGTCCAACAAGAGATATGTTGACATTAATTACCAAACCACCCAGGGAGCACTTGTGCTTTCAAGTGCGGCACCCCGAACTTATAGCATTATATGCATCAGCTCTGAATCATGTCTTGGGTCAATAGTTGGGTTAGCCCGGCTCCCTTCTTTTGGTACCTTACGTTCCGTTATATCGGCTAAGGTAGTGCAAGGAGAACTACCACGATTGTGTCCCGGTTCTTCCGGACGAGCACCTCAGTAGAGAAAGCCGAAAACTGACTGTCATGATGCGGCAAGAGCTGGTCGCTGTTCGAGAGGTACTAAATCCCTAAAGTTTTTTTCCACTTAGAGCGAGGAATCGGCATTGTTCGATTATGGCGTGTATAGCACCCCAGTTCGACCTTCCGAATACTAGGGGCTTCGCCGAAATTTAAAATTATAGACTTCTATGGCCAAGTGAGAGTTATAAAGCCGCATAGTCCGATTGCCTTGTTCACTGCGCCAAACACCTCCTTAAAGGACCAAAACCTTGGATAAAGAGTGTTTTGGTTTTCCATGAACACCCCAGTACTAGCTACAGAGGGGCGAAAGCCGACGACTGGCCTACTTTCAGAATTTTATAAACGGCCGCACAGAAGGTAATATTTTAAATCAACAAAGCCTTATATAGCGCCAACACACTCATTCTCATATTACAAAAAAGACATGAGTACATTCACTCAAAGATTAAGTTCTTGGTGCATTCATCGGCCACAAGGCTAGCGCCTTTCATAACGCCATTATAATATTTCTCGGGGTAGCGATGCTCCTTGCCCTCCGGGGGCCCATCCTTCTCCAGCTTCTCAGCATCCAGTTTGGCCCAATGCATCTTCGTACGGGCAAAATCCCGGCGGGCACCCTCAATGCAGATGGACTGCTTGATAACTTCAATCCGCGGACTCACACTTACCATCCGCTTTATAAGGCTGAAGTAGCTGTCGGGCAGGGGCTCACCAGGCCACATTCGGACTATGAGGTCCTTCATGGCCAGTTCAGCCGCCCTGTGGAGATCGACCAATTGCTTCAGTTGGTCACTCAGAGACATTGGCTATTCGGCACCAGTATACTAGGACCAGAAAAATTTCTCCGTCGAGCTCCCCTCTTCGGCACGGTAGAACTCCGCGGCATCCGATATGCTGCGTGGTAGATCTGTGAATGCCCCTGGAGAGCTCCGAATGCAGGTGAGTAAAAGAAATGTCTCCTCCACATGCTTGCTTTGTATAATGAATGCCTTACCC